>NC_057807.1:397231698-397242858 GCF_018294505.1 Triticum aestivum
TAGAAATCCAGCTAGGTTCTCCTGCTATATATATATATTTAAGAAGGCCCAAGTCAATATTGAGCATGCAATCCAAGTTTGGATGGTGGATTGAATACAATGTTAGAGCTCCCGGGCGAAAACCCTTGATCGTATCTTCCGCCTCAGTGGTGGTGTGTAGCATTTCTACTCTCTTGGGGCCACCATCGTGGAGCTCGGGGTACCCTCCGATCGACTCACATCGGCATCAGCAGGCAAGCTCGGATCCTAGCTCAAAGCTCCTTCAGCTATGGCCCGGGATGGATCCCGACTCTTGGGGTCGTCTTATATTTTACATGTGACTACGTTGTCACCATTCTCTATCTCATTGTCCGTAGTCAGGATCGCCGTTCCACGGCCCGAAGTGCGAGAGGGTAGGCGGCCCTCTCTAGCGACAATTTTGTTGGAAATATGCCCTAGAGGCAAAAGTGAATTATTATTTTCATGTTGAAAATAAGTTACATTTATGTGCTATAACTACAATGGTTCCTAATATGAGATTCACAGTAAAACCCAGTTGCATGTGTGGAAACATAAACGCTAAATTAGATCACAAGTCTCACCTCTAAGACTAGTTCATGTATTGTAGATGATCTAGTTTTCCTGACCATGGGCATTGTTAAGTAACTATGTGTTGGCAATAGTGAGACCAATTGTTGGCAAAACAATGGTGTTGTATAGACCTAACTTAATTATGAAATAACTGCATGATTCGATCATCACTCGATATTTTCATATCATGTGTTAACATATAATCATGCCCTTGGACGATGAGAATATCACGGACCTTCATATCGGATGGTTACTTTGGGATTTTCAAACGGCACCCGTAAATTTGTGATCATAATGGTAACTTTCGGGTACACCAACAAAGTATGCGAAGGTACTCGATAGTTCAAGACTGAAATTTGCTCCACCGATGATGGACATGAAGGAAATATGCCCTAGAGGCAATAATAAAGTTATTTTTTATTTCCTTATTTCATGATAAATATTTATTATTCATGCTAGATTTGTATTAACCGGAAACTTAGTACATGTGTGAATACATAGATAAAACTTAATGTCCCTAGTATGCCTCTACATGACTAGCTCGTTAATCAAAGATGGTTAAGTTTCGTAACCATAGACATGTGTTGTCATTTGATGAACAAGATCACATCATTAGGAGAATAATGTGATGGACATGACCCATCCGTTAGCTTAGCATTATGATCATTACAGTTTCATTGTTACTGCTTTCTTTATGACTTATACATGTTCCTCAGACTATGAGATTATGCAACTCCCGGATACCGGAGGAACACTTTGTGTGCTATCAAACGTCAAAACATAAATGGGTGATTATCAAGATGCTCTACAAGTGTCTCCGAAGGTGTTTGTTGGGTTGGCATAGATCGAGATTAGGATTTGTCACTCCGTGTTTCGGAGAGGTATCTCTGGGCCCTCTCGGTAATGCTCATCACTATAAGCCTTGCAAGCAATGTGATAATGAGTTAGTTGCGGGATGAAGTATTATGGAACAAGTAAAGAGACTTACTGGTAACGAGATTGAACTAGGTATGATGATACCGACGATCGAATCTCGGGCAAGTAACATACCGATGACAAAGGGAACAACGTATGCTGTTATGCGGTTTGATCGATAAAGATCTTCGTAGAATATGTAGGAGCCAATATAAGCATCCAGGTTCCGCTATTGGTTACTGACTGGAGATGTGTCTCGGTCATGTCTACATAGTTTTTGAACCCGTATGGTCCCCACGATTAACGTTCGGTGATGATATGTATTATGAGTTATGTGTTTTGATAACCGAAGTTTGTTCGGATTACCGGATGAGATCACAGACGTGACGATGAGTCTCGAAATGGTCGAGACATAAATATTGATATATTGGACCATGTTATTCGGACACCGAAAGTGTTCCGGTGGTTTCGGGTAAAAACAGAGTGCCGGAGGGGTTACCGGAACCCCCCGGGGGAACTAATGGGCCACCATGGGCCTTAGTGGAGAGAGAGGAGGGCAGCTAGGGCAGGCCGCCCCCCTTGGAGTCCGAATTGGACAAGGGAAGGGGGGGGGGCGACGCCCCCCTTTCGTACTCCCTCTCCCTTTCCTTCCTTCCGCCCCTCTTCCTTGTAGGGGAATCCTACTAGGACTAGTAGTCCTAGTAGGACTCGTCCTCTTGGGCGCGCCCCCTAGGGCCGGCCGGCCTCCCCATCCCTCCTTTATATACGGGGGCAGAGGGGCACCCTAGAATACATAAGTTTCTCTTAACCGTGTGCGGTGCCCCCCTCCACAGTTACACATCTCGATCATACCGTCGTAGTGCTTAGGTGAAGCCCTGCGCCGGTAACATCATGATCACTATCGCCACGCCATCATGCTGATGGAACTCACCCTCGTCCTCAAATGGATCAAGAGCATGAGGGACGTCATCGAGCTGAACGTGTGCTGAACGCGGAGGTGCCGTATGTTCGTTACTTAGATCGGTTGGATCACGAAGAAGTTCGGCTACATCAACCGCGTTACTAAACGCTTCCACTTTCGGTCTATGAGGGTACGTGGACACACTCTCCCCTCTCGTTGCTATGCATCTCCTAGATAGATCTTGCGTGATCGTAGGATTTTTTTTTGAAATTGCCGCATTTCCCAACATTGGTATCAGAGCTAGGTCTATGCGTAGATGATATATGCACGAGTAGAACAGAAAGAGTTGTGGGCGATAATAGTAATACTACTTACTACCAACGTCTTACTTTGATTCGGCGGTATTGTTGGATGAAGCGGCCCGGATCGACATTACTTGACCGCGTCCATGAGACTGGTTCTACCGACGTGCTTTTGCACATATGTGGCTGGCGGGTGTCTATTTCTTTAACTTTAGTTGAATTGAGTTTGACTACGGCCGGTCCTTGTTGAAGGTTAAAACAGCACACTTGACGATTTTTTTGTGTGGTTTTGATGCGTAGGTAAGAACGGTTCTTGCTAGAAGCCCGTAGCAACCAGATAGAATTTGCAACAACAAAGTAGAGGACGTCTAACTTGTTTTTGCAGGGCTTACTGTGATGTGATATGGTCAGGACATGATGTCATATAAATTGTTGTATGAGATGATCATGTTTTTTAACAGAGCAACTGACAGGAGCCATATGGTTGTTGCTTTATTGTATGCATTATGCAATGCAATCGCCATGTAATTGGTTTACTTTATCACTAAGCGGTAGCGATAGTCGTAGAAGCAATAGTTGGCGAGACGACAACAATGCTACGATGGAGATCAAGGTGTCATGCCAGTGATGATGGAGATCATGATGATGCTTCAGTGATGGAGATCATGAGCACAAGATGATGATGGCCATATCATGTCACATATTTTGATTGCATGTGATGTTTATCTTTTATGCATCTTATTTTGCTTAGTACGGCGGTAGCATTATAAGATGATCCCTTACTAAATTTCAAGGTATAAGTGTTCTCCCTGAGTATGCACTGTTGCTACAGTTCATCGTGCTGAGACTCCACTTGATGATCGGGTGTGATAAGCTCTACGTTCACATACAACGGGTGCAAGCCAGTTTTGCACACAAAGAATACTCAGGTTAAACTTGACGAGCCTAACATATGCAAATATGGCATCGGAACACTGAGACCGAAAGGTCGAATGTGAATCATATAGTAGATATGATCAACATAGTGATGTTCACCATTGAAAACTATTCCATCTCGCGTGATGATCGGACATGGTTTAGTTGATTTGGATCACGTGATCATTTAGATGACTAGAGGAATGTCTATCTAAGTGGGAGTTCTTAAGTAATATGGTTAATTGAACTTTAATTTATCATGAACTTAGTCCTGATAGTTATTTTGCATGTCTATGTTATTGTAGATCAATGGCCCGCGCTACTGTTCCTTTGAATTTTAATGCATTCCTAGAGAAAGCTAAGTTGAAAGATGATGGTAGCAATTACACGGACTGGGTCCGTAACTTGAGGATTATCCTCATTGTTGCACAAAAGAATTACGTCCTGGAAGCACCGCTAGGTGCTAGGCCTGCTGCACACGCTTCTGATGATGTTAAGAATGTCTGGTAGAGCAAAGTTGACGACTACTTGATAATTGAGTGTGTCCTGCTTTACGGCTTTGAATCGGGACTTCAAAGACGTTTTGAACGTCATGGAGCATATGAGATGTTCCAAGAGTTGAAGTTAATATTTTAAGCAAATGCCCGAGTTGACAGATATGAAGTCTCCAACAAGTTCTATAGCTACAAAATGGAGGAGAATAGTTCTGTCAGTGAACACATACTCAGAATGTCTGGGTACCATAACCACTTGACTCAGCTGGGAGTTAATCTTCCTGATGATAGTGTCATTGACAGAGTTCTTCAATCACTACCACCAAGCTATAAAAGCTTCATGATGAACTATAATATGCAAGGAATGACGAAAATGATCCCTGAGCTCTTTGCAATGCTAAAGGCTGTAGAGGTAGAAATCAAGAAGGAGCATCAAGTGCTGATGGTTAACAAGACCATTAGTTTCAAGAAAAAGGGCAAAGAGAAGAAAGGGAACTTCAAGAAGAACGACAAGAAAGTTGTTGCTCAGGAGAAGAAACCCAAGTCTGGACCTAAGCCTGAAACTGAGTGCTTCTACTACAAAGGGACTGGTCACTGGAAGCGGAACTGCCCCAAGTATTTGGCAGATAAGAAGGATGGCAAAGTGAAAGGTATATTTGATATAAATGTTATTGATGTGTACCTTACTAATGATCATAGTAGCGCCTGGGTATTTGATACTGGTTCTGTTGCTCATATTTACAACTCGAAATAGGGGCTACAGATTAAACGAAGATTGGCTAAGGACAAGGTGACGATGCGCGTCGGAAATGGTTCCAAGGTCGATGTGATTGTCGTCAGCACGCTACCTCTACATCTACCTTCGGGATTAGTTTTAGACCTGAATAATTTTTATTTGGTGCCAGTGTTGAGCATGAACATTATATCTAGATCTTGTTTGATGCGAGACGGTTATTCATTTAAATCAGAGAATAATGGTTGTTCTATTTATATGAGTAATATCTTTTATGGTCATGCACCCTTGCTGAGTGGTCTATTTTTATTTAATCTCGATCATGATGATACACATGTTCATAATATTGAAGCCAAAAGACGCAAAGTTGATCATGATAGTGCAACTTATTTGTGGCACTGCCGTTTAGGTCATATCAGTGTAAAGCACGTGAAGAAACTCCATGCTGATGGGCTTTTGGAATCACTTGATTATGAATCACTTGGTGCTTGCGAACCGTGCCTCATGGGCAAGATGAATAAAACTCCGTTCTGTGGAACAATGGAACGAGCTACTGACTTACTGGAAATAATACAGACTGATGTATGCGGTCCAATGAGTGTTGAGGCTCGTGGCGGGTATCGTTATTTTCTTACCTTCACAGATGATTTGAGTATATATGGTTATATCTACTTAATGAAGCATAAGTCTGAAACATTTGAAAAGTTCAAAGAATTTCAAAGTGAAGTGGAAAATCATCGTAACAAGAAAATAAAGTTTCTACGATCTGATCGTGGAGGCGAATATTTGAGTTACGAGTTTGGTCTTCATTTAAAACAATGTGGAATAATTTCACAACTTACGCCACCTGGAACACCACAGCAAAATGGTGTGTCTGAACATCGTAACCGTACTTTATTGGATATGGTGCGATCTATGATGTCTCTTACTGATTTACCGCTATCATTTTGGGGTTATGCTTTAGAGACGGCTGGATTCACTTTAAATAGGGCACCATCAGAATCCGTTGAGACGACGCCTTATGAACTATGGTTTGGCAAGAAACCAAAGTTGTCGTTTCTTAAAGTTTGGGGCTGCGATGCTTATATGAAAAAGCTTCAACCTGATAAGGTTGAACCCAAATCAGAGAAGTGCGTCTTCATAGGATACCCAAAGGAAACTGTTGGGTACACCTTCTATCACAGATCCGAATGCAAGATATTCATTGCTAAAAATGGATCCTTTCTAGAGAAGGAGTTTCTCTCGAAAGAAGTGAGTGGGAGGAAAGTAGAACTTGATGAGGTAATTGTACCTTCTCCCGAATTGGAATGTAGTTCATCACAGAATTCGGTTCGAGTGATTCCTACATGAATTAGTGAGGAAGCTAATGATGATGATCATGAAACTTCAGATCAAGTTACTACAGAACCTCGTAGGTGTTCCAGAGTACGATCCGCACCAGAGTGGTAGGACAATCCTATTCTGTAAGTCATGTTACTAGACCATGGTGTACCTACGAACTATGAGGAAGCGATGATGAGCCCAGATTCCGCGAAATGGCTTGAGGCCATGAAATCTGAGATGGGATCCATGTATGAGAACAAAGTGTGGACTTTGGTGGATTTGCCTGATGATCGGCAAGCCATAGAAAATAAGTGGATCTTCAAGAAGAAGACTGACGCTGATGGTAATGTTACTGTCTACAAAGCTCGACTTGTTGCGAAAGGTTTTCGATAAGTTCAAGGAGTTGACTACGATGAGACTTTCTCACCCGTAGCAATGCTTAAGTCTCTCCGAATCATGTTAGCAATTGATGCATTTTACGATTATGAAATTTGGCAGATGGATGTCAAAACTGCATTCCTGAATGGATTTCTGGAAGAAGGGTTGTATATGATGCAACCAAAAGGTTTTGTCGATCCAAAGGGTGCTATAAAGTGTGCAAGCTCCAGCGATCCATTTATGGACTGGTGCAAGCCTCTCGGAGTTGGAATAAACGCTTTGATAGTGTGATCAAAGAAGATGGTTTTATACAGACTTTTGGAGAAGCTTGTATTTACTAGAAAGTGAGTGGGAGCTCTCTAGCATTTCTAATATTATATGTGGATGCCATATTTTTGATTGGAAATGATATAGAATTTCTGGATAGCATACATGGATACTTGAATAAGATTTTTTCAATGAAAGACCTCAGTGAAGCTGCTTACATATTGGGCATCAAGATCTACAGAGATAGATCAAGACGCTTAATTGGACTTTCACAAAGCACATACCTTGATAAAGTTTTGAATAAGTTCAAAATGGATTAGTCAAAGGAAGAGTTCTTGCATGTGTTACAAGGTGTGAAGTTGAGTCAGACTCAATGCTCGACTACTGCAGAAGATAGAGAGAAAATGAAAGTCATTCCCTATGCTTTAGCCATAGGTCTATCATGTATGCAATGTTGCGTACCAGACCTGATGTGTGCCTTGCTATAAGTATAGCAGAGAGGTACCAAAGTAATCCCGGGGTGGAGCATTGGACAGCGGTCAAGAACATCCTGAAATACCTGAAAAGGACTAAGGATATGTTTCTCATTTATGGAGGTGACAAAGAGCTCGTCATAAACAGTTACGTCGATGCAAGCTTTGACACTGATCCGGATGACTCTAAGTCGCAATCCGGATATGTATTTTTATTGAATGGTGGAGCTGTTATTGGGTGCAGTTCCAAGCAAAGCGTCGTGGCGAGATCTATGTGTGAAGTAGAGTACATAGCTGCTTTGGAAGCAGCAAATAAAGGAGTCTGGATGAAGGAGTTCATATCCGATCTAGGTGTCATACCTAGTGCATCGGGTCCAATGAAAATATTTTGTGACAATACTGGTGTAATTGCCTTGACAAAGGAATCTAGATTTCACAAAAAGAACCAAGCACATCAAGAGACGCTGATGTCTACTATGCAACTTTATTCTTGTAGATACACACTACTAGGGAAAACCCTAGTAGTAGTGCTTGAAATATGCATAGCAGTAGCGCTCGTAGCAGCGCTACTACTATCGCGCTATAGCTAACATGTAGCAGTAGCACTTTTTGCCCAGCGCTACTGCTATACCTAGTTAGCAGTAGCGGGGGTTCTTGAAAAGCGCTGCTGATAATAGTAAGTAGCAGTAGCGTTTCTTTTGAAAAGTGCTACTGCTTATTTTTCCTGTATTTTTTAAATTGCAGCTTTTTTTGCTGTATTTGTGTAGATTTCATATACTGTATTTTCATCATATGATTTTATCACCATGATTTGTTAGTATATACAATAGTGGGTGAAATGAATGTTGATTAGGTTCATAGTCATTACCACCGGTCATAGGCATAGTGTAGCACATCATTATCTTCACACTCATTCTAGCTAGCTAATCACCACCAACACTAGGTACGGTAGCTATCTGATCACCACCGACAGTAGCTAATAATAATCATCATAGTCATTATCACCAACACTAGCTATTTAATCATCATAGTCATAGTGTAGCACATCATCATCTTCAAACTCATTCTAGCTAACTAATCACTCATGCTGCTCTCTCTCAGGTAAAATAGAATAAAACATGTGTAACACTCCTACTTCATCATATTGGAGAATGCAGATGAATCTGTCTCCTAATTGTGGGTTGCACTTCTGATTGCTGCCCCCAAGTACTTCTCTGCGGTCATTCACAATCTTGTTCCAGTCTTTGACTATTAAGACTTGCTCTCTTTTAGAAATCCTAAATGCACTGATGTACATTGTAGGATGTCTTGGCCGCATGCCAACCATGGAGATGAGACCTTTAGCCTCGATCCACTGAGGCACAACTATCATCGGAAGTCCCTGTTGAATAACATCGTAGTAACATACTTAGCAATGAAGTTTAGCTTATAAAGTAATGTATGCAAAAGATGCACAGAGGAAAAACAGTAAAAATCTTACCATCTTTTCTAAATAGATGTGACTGTAGTTCAGTATGAACACTATTGGTCGCACGTTTTCAGTACTAAGATTTTCAAATCCAGGAAAATAATTTGTCTTCATAGTATGAAGATCCTCAAGCCATGAAACATAATGACTTATCTCCTCGTAGTTTAGTTCAACCGTGGGACAGTAGTAGGTCATGTCTAGCAAGCGCCGGACAGGTTTTCTTCATGAAAATAAGCTGTCAATAGAAATTAGTTGTCAACTATTTTTGGATAAACAATATCCAAGACATAAATATGGTTGAGAAACTCACATAATGGTAGAACTGGAGGCGTTTGCACATCGACCCAGATCTCTATATTACCTTCAAATTCATCTTCCGGACGAATATCAAAGGTGATAACCATATTAGGCTCAAATGCACAAGCCTTGCATAGTGCTCTCCAATTTTTGCATTCAAAATGGGAGTAGGTGTCTGCATTGTATAATTTTGCGGTAAAAGTATAACCATGCTCGGTCCTCAAGTGAACTTTCTTTACCTCCATACTTTCCATAGTACTAAAACCAATCTTATCCAAGACATAGATTCTTGCATGATAGAGGATACACTAGTAGAATTCTAAAAAAATTAAAATTATAAGTTGAAGCAAAAAAAGCAGAAGTAGCAGAAGTCATGCTTAATTACGAAAAAAGACTTGTCATTTTGACTTACTGTATCCACTTCGAAGTTCTCATCTAGCACGATGCTGAAGTGCCTACCACCAACTAGGTGAGGCGTGTCACACATGCCACGCTCGTTTTCACAGTATTCGCACATTCCAAATTTCCTTTCGTCGTCAGACATTTCCTATATATGTTCATATTTGAAACGTTGAAAATCAGTTGAAGGCAATTGCTCGGGTGTAGAGGAAGTAGAGGTTCATAATTCGAAGATTAAACTTGTACAATTCAATATATGTACTACAAAAACTAAATTAGATCATTATTATTCAGCACGGGTTGACTATCGGCCCGTCGAGTCTTTTTTTTGAAAACTCTCAGCTCACATGGTGTATATATTCGACCATTGGTGATGGTTGCTCCTCCCTTCATCCCCGAGTGCATTCAACCAAAATGTCTAGCACACGGGAATGAAGGAGAAGCGACCCCGACGACAACAGTCATCATTATTCTTCTCTCACATATGGTGGACACACTCCCACACTCATTTTTTGATTGTCATGTATGGGGCCTCGACAGACTTAAAGTCAACCTGATATGTCATTTAATTATCTTTCTAGAAAATCTAGGCCACTCGATATTTCCTACATATTCTAGCACAAGTCATGCCAGAGTTCATGGAAAAATCCGGAATGACCTTTGCTAAAAAAGGACATATCGAGCGCCTGAAATTTGCCGGAACGAAAATTAATCAACACTCAAACAAAACATAGGCCACTCGGAGGTGTAACCTGCAAACATGGCCGACCACTTGGACATTCAAAGTAGGAGTAGTTTTCCAATTAGAGCATTGAATAAGCAAAACCAAATGTAAAATAAATAAGTATTCAAATTAGCATGCATTCAATAAGCAAAACTAAATCATCTCTTTCGTCCATACATCATCGAATATTATCACTAATACATCTCGAATAGTATCATACATATAACATCACTAATATAGCTAAAACCCTAGCGAACGACGGGTATTGGCACGGGTGATGGACACCCAAAGAGAAGGAACCATCACAGGATCATAGCTCCAGTGAGATCCCTGAAGAACCTGCCAGGTATTGGAGAACCTGCCCTCCAACACAACCATGTAGCGACGGACGTGCTTGTCCTCCTCGCTGACATGGTGACGTACCACCTCCATGGGGTCCTCAAGCCTCCGCACCGTCACTGGCCCACGCGACTGCCACCAAAGAAGGTTCGGGTCAACGACGGGCTAGCTCCTCACCAAGCTGCGCCGCCCGGAAGGTAGTACCTCCCAGTACCAGCCCGGCGGAGCCCAGTCCCGGACATGGCACCTCTGATCAAGCAAGTGTCCTTTGCTGAGTCGACGACGAGGATGCGGGATATGCATCGTCGACGTCGATGCGGGAATAAATGCTTTAACTAAAAAATAACAACAAATTTGACATGTTGAACATGGTTCGATCATAACTAGGGTTCATACTACATTATTCTAAGATTAAACACCTAAAATACCTAAATTATATTAAGTACACCTAATTAAAAACCTACATTTTGAACATGGTTTGATCATAACTAGCTAGGGTTCATACTACATTATTCTAAAATTAAACACCTAAGATCATAACCTACTACATTATTCTAAGATCTAACCTAAAATTTTCAACTAGCTAGGATTAAAAATTAACTATGTAGGAGGAGGGAGGAGGGAGGAGGAGTACCTCTCGGTGGAGGAGGACCAGCACGGGG
>NC_057807.1:397243312-397272641 GCF_018294505.1 Triticum aestivum
GCGGAAATGGAGGGAGGGAGGCGGATACGTACTTTGGGGGCGACGGTGGGCGACGGCGCGCGGCGGCCGTAGTGGGCGAGCGATGAGAGTGTGAGGGGAGAGTGAGGCCGCATGCGGGTGAGATAAGATATCCGTAGTAGTAGCGTTGGCCCGTAAAAAGTGCTACTGCTATAATCATTAGCAGTACCATTTTTTTTTTCTGAACCAGCGCTACTACTAAGGATATGATCATTATCATGTAAAACAGGCATCAAATTAAAAAATGCATTGGTCATTGACGGTGTCCTGGACTAGGGGGTACTCACCACGTCGTCTCCCGATCAGTTGGATTGGGCCGAGGACACCCATGGCCGTATACTCATGGGCCAGTCCGGACAGCTGCCGCATACAAGGAAGAATCAACAAGACTTGGCGATCAAGACAAGGACTCCTCCCCCACTGGCGTATTCGGCTAGGACTCTTGTTATCCTAGGCCTCTGGTGCATTATATAAACCAAGGCCAGGCTAGTCGATAGATATACAACAATAATCATACCATAGGCTAGCTTTTAGGGTTTAGCCTCTACGATCTCGTGGTAGATCTACTCTTGTACTATCCATATCATCAATATTAATCAAGCAGGACGTAGGGTTTTACCTCCATCGAGAGGGCCCGAACCTGGGTAAAACATCGTGTCCCTTGTCTCTTGTTACCATTGATCCTAAAATGCACTGCTTGGGACCCCCTACCCGAGATCCGCCGGTTTTGACACTGATATTGGTGCTTTCATTGAGAGTTCCACTGTGTGATCGGCGAAAGGATCAATGGCTCGACTGCAGGTCAACTGCGACGTCGGCTTCTTTGTCACCAGCTCGACTGGTCACCTTGGCTTAACCGAGGACTGCGCCCTACCTCCGATCGTCATGTTCGGATGAGGTCCTTCATCAAAATCAACTCCGATCTCTATCAAGATCATGGAGGAGTCATCCATGGAGCTCGGGGGCTCAACGTCAACATTGCCCTCAGGCAACCGTGCTGTTTTTCTAGACAGCAAACTTGTATCCGCCTCCACCACCTCCTCGAGTGTCGCTTAAAAGATTACTTCGGTGGAATTATGCAGAATTAAGTCTACAACAACCCTGCAAAAATTTCGTCGAGTTCCGATGGAGGAATGTCCGGCAATCTCCGATATACCGGAGCCCTGTTGAATCTGGACGAGAATCCGGACGAGTTTAGAGCGTGGTATCCAGCATCTAGCTCGAATGTCCTTTGGAGGATCCAACCGTTGATTTACTGCGGAATTCCCATATCTACCACCTGCCAAAAATTCAGCTCGATCCGACCGTCCAAACTCCGGAAAACTTCCGATTAGTGCATCACTTTTTGGATCTATTTTCTGCGCGAGAACGAATCCGACCCGAATTCATCTTCTTTATGAACGGGATCTCGGACATCCTTTTTGAAGGAAGTTTTCGTATGGGGTGTTGTGTTTTATTCTCAAACACATCCCAGTAGTATTAAAAGTATTTTTGCAATACGAACTTCACCGTCGCGCCGGTGTCAAACCAGCCCGACAACATCACTCCACGGCGGCCGACCTGTGTTAGACACGTCGTCGCTTTGTTGAGCCGAGCTCAATTTCTTTGGAACATCATCTCGGCCAGCCGAACAATAGTTCGGCATCGCGAAGGATAAATAGTCACCAACATCGCCGCCCCACGAATTACACGGAGCGGGCACACCTGCATCGCCACACGGTCGCTTCATCAAGCCGGCATCGACCGCGTCACGACCTGCATCGGCAGGGCCGCACTATTGCTTCTTCAAGCTGGTGTCCATCACGCCGACCTACTTCGACATCTCGGCTGGACCGGGGGCTTCGCCATATCTTCATCAACCTACTCGGGACACTTCGGCGTCACTAGCCGACCAGGCAATGGGTGCACGGATCGAGTCCCAATTTTGGGAATCACCTTCCTTCGAATTGCTACAACAAATAAACCAGGTGCTATTAATCCTAGTATTTCTTTTTGCTTGTTTGTGTTAATTTTTCCCAAGGAATTATTACTCTGGTTTGTCCATCATATGTACACAGGTCTATTAAATGGTGGCCGCATTATCGACGGTCGCATGATGGTTCGGTCAATTTCCGTACATAGTCCGGCGAACGCCGCATCAGGAACTCAGACCGACCTGTGAATCCAGGCTTTGCCACGCCTTTATTGCATTACGCCGACGACCTGCATCGACATCGACTTCGGTGCCAGGCCATATTTCTTTTATTACTCACTTTGCATAAATTATTTATTATGCAACGATTTTTTTTACTATTGTCTCTGGTTTGCACTATTTTTTGTGCACAGGAAAATGATCCAGCCGGACTATATCCTTTGGCGTCACCTCGGCTGGATGGGGGGCTTCGTCAACACTTCATTACCCAATGCCGGGGACTTTGGCATCACTCTGCCGTCCTGCATTGACCATGCTATGTCACCACTTCACAGTGCTGAGCTATTTGCTCCGCCACCTCGGGACCGGCTTGGGGGATGGAACCTTGTCCTGCATCAAGCTCGGACCGCATCGTCAATACCGAACACATTAACCAGTTAAGTTGCCTTCATGCTCAAAGTTTTAAAATTTCTAACTTGTGTTCGGTTCTACCAAGCATTATACTTTCTCAGAAAAAAGTTGCATGTTATACGAATTGATCTTTTTGTGTAGAATCTAAATTGTCAGTATGAATCCTCGCGTGTATAGGTAGAGGCGAGGATTCATATTGTCATAGATCCTACACATAGAGTTCAATGAAGACCTAGGAAGCACAGTATTTAAGCTGGTAAATATTTTGTTCGCGGAGCGAGGTGGGACTTAACTTTTGGTCAATTTAGCAATAGCAGTAGTGCTTTTTGCAAATGAGCGCTACTAGCATGCCTGGCCTGCCGCCAACGGTCTGGCAGTTATGGTAGTAGCGTCTTTTGTAACGAGAGCGCTACTAGTAAGATCATAGTAGCAGCGCTTGCTTCTGCCGAGCGCTACTAATATCTAGTAGCAGCATTGCCTTTTAAAAGCGCTACTAGTAAGCTCATGTGTATAAGGTTTTCCCTAGTAGTGACGTGTTGGCCTCCAAGCACAGAGTTTTGTAGGACAGTAGCAATTTTCCCTCAAGTGGATGACCTAAGGTCTAGCAATCCGTGAGAGGTGTAGGATGAAGATGGTCTCTCTCAAATGACCCTGCAACCAAATACAAGAAATCTCTTGTGTCCCCAACACACCCAATACAATGGCAAATTGTATAGGTGCACTAGTTTGGCGAAGAGATGGTGATAAAAGTGTAATATGGATGGTAGAAATATATTTTTATAATCTGAATAAATAAAAACATCAAGGTAGCAAATAGTAAACGGGAACAAAAACAGTGTAGCAATGCTTAAAAATGAGGCCTATGGTCCGTACTTTCGCTAGTGCAACTTGTCAACAATGCTAACATAGTTGGATCATATGATTATCCCTCAAAGTGCAATAAAGAATCACTCCCAAGTTCCTTTAGCGGAGAACAAAAGATAGGAATTGTTTGTAGGTCACAAAACCACCTCAAAGCTATTCTTTCCATTCGATCTATTCAAGAGTTCGTACTAAAATAATACAAAGCTATTTTTTCTGTTCGATCTATCCGAGAGTTCCTACTAGAATAACACCAAGCAAATTCATATTCATAATACTCAATCCACACAAAGAACTATAAATAGACCCCAAAGTTTCCGTCGGAGAAAAACGTGCATCAACCCCTATGCATAGATTACCCCAATAACACCACGGGAATCCGCGAGTTGAATGCCATAACACATATCAAGTGAATCAATAAGATACCTCATTGTCACCTCAAGTATTCATATTGCAAGACATATATCATGTGTTCTCATCTCTGAATATTCAATCTGACAAGACAAAACTTTGAAGGGTAAAGATTCAATTCATCATAACAAGAGTATAGAGGGGATAAACATCATATGATCCGACTATATTAACAAAGCCCATGATATAGATCACGAGAGAGAGAGAGAGAGATCAAACACATAGCTACTGGTACAAACCCTTAGCCCCGAGGGTGGACTACTCCCTCCTCATCGTGGTGACCGGCGGGATGATGAAGATGGCCACCGGAGATGATTCCCCCCTCCGGCAGGGTGCCGAAATGGGGTCTAGATTGGTTTTCGTGGATACAGAGACCCTGCAGTGGCGGAAATTCTGATCTAGGGCTACCCCTAAAGGTTTTGGAATATTTGGGAATTTATAGTGTAAAGAGGGGGTGCGGGAGGCCACCAAGGTGGGCACAACCCACCTGGGCGCACCAGGGGGCCCTGGCGCGCTCTGGTGGGTTGTGCCCCCCTCGGGGCACCCCCCAGGTGCAGCTCAGGCCCCTTGGGTTCCTTCTGGTCCAGAAAAAAATCTCCGTAATGTTTCGTTGCATTTGGACTCCATTTGATATTGATTTCCTAAGATGTAAAAAACAAGCAAAATACAACAACTGGCACTGGGCACTGGGTCAATAGGTTAGTCCCAAAAATTGATATAAAGTTGCTATAAAATGATTGTAAAACACCCAAGAATGATAAAATAAAAGCATGAATACTTCATAAATTAGATACGTTGGAGACGTATCAGCATCCCCAAGCTTAATTCCTACTCGTCCTCGAGTAGTTAAATGATAAAAGAAATAATTTATGAAGTGTGAATGCTAGCAAAGTGCATAAGTTTGATCAATGATAATTTCAATCACTTTTTCTAGCATCATAATAGCAATTCTTTCTTATAAAACTTCTCATGTTATAGTAGCAACCAATTCACATGTTAAGGTTCAAACAATGAACTCTCTTGAAACTCAACAACCTATGTTCTCAGAGTCACCAAGCAATTGCAATTCAACTTATTCAACAGAGTCTAAGTAAGAACTCCACATACTCAACCATCTTATAGTCTTCTATGACCGCTAACACTCACTGCATACACATGAGCAAAACATTTCAACCGGACACATAGAAAGATAGGGGTTTATAATTTCGCCTCCCAACGTATTCACCTTTGGATGATGTCAACAATAATAACTCATGCTACCCATATTCAACTGGACATATGTGCCTAGATCTTTCCACACCACATGATGCTTGCCAAAGCAGAAAATAAAAAAGAATAGAGCGAAAAACTTTGACTCTTTGCATAAAAGTAAATACATAAAAGTAAAGGATAGGCCCTTCGTAGAGGGAAGCAGAGGTTGCCATGCACTTATTTGTTTGTATGCTTAACCCCTTAGTGCAAAAGAACGTCATGTTATATTGCCCCTTATGATAGTAACCTTTATTATGCAATCTGTCACTTATATTCTTTGACATCACAAGTTTGTACATCGCTCAATTTTCTCTTACACTAAATGATCTAACACTTTTAGAAGCAATTTGTATTGCCTTATTGCATCGACGACAACTTACTTGAAGGATCTTGCTCAATCCTTAGGTAGGTATGGTGGACTCTCAAAACAATATTTGGGTTTAAGGGTTTTTGGGTGCACAATTAGTATCTCTACTTGGTGCGAAATTTTTAGCTAGCAAAGATAGGGGGCAAACACCACATGTTGAAGGATCTATGACAATATAACTTCTATGTGAATATGAACAACCATAAATCATTACGTTGTTTTCCTTGTCCAACATCAACAATTTTGGCAAATAATGTTTTGGGGGCTCACAATCACAAAAGATTTCCAAGATAGTATATTTGCATGTGAAAGTTCTCTTCCTTATACTAATTATTTGTGAATTGCTTGTATGACCAATATTGTGATTATGAAGCTTCAAAAGATTTCACTTCCTAAACCCTGTGTGAAGCTACCACTAGGCATTATATGATTTCAATTTCATAACATTCAATTTATTCAACAATTTACTCATAGGATATAAGTGAAGCACTAGAGCAATTCCATAGAGAAGAGGTTCGTTGACGGGATGTGAATGCTGCTTACCTAGCCTCCTATTTGAGGACTCTATTTTATTTAAAAACTTTCAGGTCTAAGTATTTTATTAAAACAGAAAGCAAAATGAAAATAAAATGACATTTCAAGAGTATCACAACTCATGTGAAGAAGCAAAAACTTAGGCTCAACCGAACTAACCGATAATTGTTGAAGAAGAAAGGTGGGATGCCTACCGGGGCATCCCCAAGCTTAGATGCTTGAGACTTATTGAAATATTAGCTTGGGATGCCTTGAGCATCCCCAATATTGAGCTTTTGTGTCTCCTTAATTCCTCTTATATCACGGTTTTCCTAAATCTCAAAAACTTCATCCACACAAAACTCAACAAGAACTCGTGAGATAAGTTAGTATAAATCAGTGCAAAACCTTATTATTCTCTACTGTAGAAAATCACTAAAATTATTATTCAACAATGCATACTAAATGCCTCTGCATATTTAATACTCCTACCCCCAAATAGAATCATTAAGCAAGCAAACATATGCAAACAATGCAAAAATAACAGCAATCTCCCAAAACAGTACAATCTGTAAAGCATGCAAGATTCATTATACTTAACTAACTCCAAAAATTATGAAAAACTTTGGACCACGTGATAAATTTGTATATTAATCTTCTGAAAAAAGAATCAACTCAAAATCACTCTTCTGTTAAAATTGAGAGCTATTTTCGTGAGCGCAAGAGTTTCTGTTTTTCAGCAAGATCAAGTCAACTATCACCCAACATGATCCCAAAGGCTTTACTTGGAACTTTATTGAAACAAAGACAATAAAACATGATTACTACAGTAGCCTAATCATGTGAACCTACAAAAACAGTAGGTAAATGTTGGGTTTCGTAGTAATTTCAAAAATTTTCCTACGCACACGCAAGATCATGTGATGCATAGCAACGAAGGGAAGAGTATTGTCTACGTACCCTACGCAGACCGACTGCGGAAGCGATGACACGACGTAGAGGAAGTAGTCGTACGTCTTCACGATCCAACCGATGAAGCACCGAAACTACGGCACCTCCGAGTTCGAGCACACGTTCAGCTCGATGACGATCCCCGGACTCCGATCCAGCAAAGTGTCGGGGAAGAGTTCCGTCAGCACGACGGCGTGGTGACGATCTTGATGAACTACAGCAGCAGGGCTTCGCCTAAACTCCGCTACAGTATTATCGAGGAATATGGTGGCAGGGGGCACCGCACACGGCTAAGGAATCGATCACGTGGATCAACTTGTGTTAACTTGTGTGTTTAGAGGTGCCCCTGCCTCAGTATATAAAGGAGCCAAGGGGGGAGGGTGCGCCGGCCAGGAGGAGGAGGCGCAGGAGGAGTCCTACTCCTACCGGGAGTAGGACTCCCCTCCAATCCTATTCCAACTAGGATTCCCAAGGGGGAAAGAGGGAGAGGGGTGGCCGGCCACCTCTCCTAGTCCTAATAGGACTAGGGGAAGGGGGGAGGCGCGCAGCCCCCTTTGGGCTGCCCCTTTCTCCTTTCCACTAAGGCCCATGAAGGCCCATGTGGTTCCCGGGGGGTTCCGGTAACCTCCCGGTAACCCGGTAAAATCCCGATTTCACCCGGAACACTTCCGATGTCCAAACATAGGCTTCCAATATATCAATCTTTATGTCTCGACCATTTCGAGACTCCTCGTCATGTCCGTGATCACATCCGGGACTCCGAACAACCTTCGGTACATCAAAATGCATAAACTCATAATATAACTGTCATCGTAACCTTAAGCGTGCGGACCCTACGGGTTCGAGAACAATGTAGACATGACCGAGACACGTCTCCGGTCAATAACCAATAGCGGGACCTGGATGCCCATATTGGCTCCTACATATTCTACGAAGATCTTTATCGGTCAGACCGCATAACAACATACGTTGTTCCCTTTGTCATCGGTGTGTTACTTGCCCGAGATTCGATCGTCGGTATCCAATACCTAGTTCAATCTCGTTACCGGCAAGTCTCTTTACTCGTTCCGTAATACATCATCTCACAACTAACATATTAGTTGTAATGCTTGCAAGGCTTATGTGATGTGTATTACCGAGAGGGCCCAGAGATACCTCTCCGACAATCGGAGTGACAAATCCTAATCTCGAAATACGCCAACCCAACATCGACCATTGGAGACACCTGTAGTACTCCTTTATAATCACCCAGTTACGTTGTGACGTTTGGTAGTACCCAAAGTGTTCCTCCGGTAAACGGGAGTTGCATAATCTCATAGTCATAGGAACATGTATAAGTCATGAAGAAAGCAATAGCAACATACTAAACGATCAGGTGCTAAGCTAATGGAATGGGTCATGTCAATCAGATCATTCTACTAATGATGTGACCTCGTTAATCAAATAACAACTCATTGTTCATGGTTAGGAAACGTAACCATCTTTGATTAACGAGCTAGTCAAGTAGAGGCATACTAGTGACACTTTGTTTGTCTATGTATTCACACATGTATTATGTTTCCGGTTAATAAAATTCTAGCATGAATAATAAACATTTATCATAAAATAAGGAAATAAATAATAACTTTATTATTGCCTCTAGGGCATATTTCCTTCAGTCTCCCACTTGCACTAGAGTCAATAATCTAGATCACATCACCATGTGATTAACATCGATAGTTCACATCATCATGTGACCAACACCCAAAAGGGTTTACTAGATTCAGTAATCTAGTTCACATCACTATGTGATTGACACCCAAAGAGTGATCATGTTTTGCTTGTGAGAAAAATTTAGTCAACGGGCCTGCCAAATTCAGATCCGTATGTATTTTGCAAAATTCTATGTCTGCAATGCTCTGTACGGAGCTACTCTAGCTAATTGCTCCCACTTTCAATATGTATCCAGATTGAGACTTAGAATCATCTGGATCAGTGTCAAAAACTTGCATCGACGTAATCCTTTTACGACGAACCTTTTGTCACGTCCATAATCGAGAAACATATCCTTATTTCACTAAGGATAATTCTGACCGCTGTCCAGTGATCTACTTCTAGATCACTATTGTACTCCCTTGCCAAATCAGTGCAGGGTGTACAATAGATCTGGTACACAGCATGACATACTTTATAGAACCTATGGCCAAGGCATAGGGAATGACTTTCATTCTCTTTCTATCTTCTGCCGTGGTCGGGCTTTGAGTCTTACTCAACTTCACACCTTGTAATACAGGCAAGAACTCTTTCTTTGACTGCTCCATTTTGAACTACTTCAAAATCTTGTCAAGGTATGTACTCATTGAAAAAACTTATCAAGCGTCTTGATCTATCTCTATAGATCTTGAAGCTCAATATGTAAGCAGCTTCACTGAAGCCTTTCTTTGAAAAACTCCTTTCAAACACTCCTTTATGCTTTACAGAATAATTCTACATTATTTCCGATCAACAATATGTCATTCACATATACTTGTCAGAAATGTTGTAGTGCTCCCACTCACTTTCTCGTAAATACAGGCTTCACCGCAAGTCTGTATAAAACTATATGCTTTGATCAACTCATCAAAGTGTATATTCCAACTCTGAGATGCTTGCACCAGTCCACAGATGGATCGCTGGAGCTTGCACACTTTGTTAGCTCCCTTTGGATCGACAAAACCTTCTGGTTGCATCATATACAACTCTTCTTCCAGAAATCCATTCAGGAATGCAGTTTTGACATCCATTTGCCAAATTTCATAATCATAAAATGCGGCAATTGCTAACATGATTCGGACGGACTTAAGCATCGCTACGGGTGAGAAGGTCTCATCGTAGTCAATTCCTTGAACTTGCCGAAAACCTTTTGCGACAAGTCGAGCTTTGTAGACAGTAACATTACCATCAGCGTCAGTCTTCTTCTTAAAAATCCATTTATTCTCAATTGCTTGCCGATCATCGGGCAAGTCAACCAAAGTCCATACTTTGTTCTCATACATGGATCCCATCTCAGATTTCATGGCTTCAAGCCACTTTACGGAATCTGGGCTCACCATCGCTTCTTCATAGTTCGTAGGTTCATCATGATCTAGTAGCATGACCTCCAGAACAGGATTACCGTACCACTTTGGTGCGGATCTTACTCTGGTTGATCTACGCGGTTCAGTAGTATCGTGATCTGAAGTTTCATGATCATTATCATTGGCTTCCTCACTAACTGGTGTAGGTGTCACTGAAACAGTTTTCTGTGATGAACTACTTTCCAGTAAGGGAGCAGGTACAGTTACCTCGTCAAGTTCTACTTTCCTCCCACTCACTTCTTTCGAGAGAAACTCCTTCTCTAGAAATGATCCATTCTTAGCAACGAATGTTTTGCCTTCGGATCTGTGATAGAAGGTGTACCCAACAGTTTCCTTTGGGTATCCTATGAAGACACATTTCTCCGATTTGGGTTCGAGCTTATCAGGTTGAAGTTTTTTCACATAAGCATCGCAGCCCCAAACTTTAAGAAACGACAACTTTGGTTTCTTGCCAAACCATAGTTCATAAGGCGTCGTCTCAACGGATTTTGATGGTGCCCTTTTAACGTGAATGCAGCTGTCTCTAATGCATAACCCCAAAATGATAGTGGTAGATCGGTAAGAGACATCATAGATCGCACCATATCTAATAAAGTACGGTTATGACGTTCGGACACACCATTACATTGTGGTGTTCTAGGTGGCGTGAGTTTGTGAAACTATTCCACATTGTTTTAATTGAAGACCAAACTCATAACTCAAATATTTGTCTCCGTGATCAGATCGTAGAAACTTTATTTTCTTGTCACGATGATTTTCCACTTCACTCTGAAATTCTTTGAACTTTTCAAATGTTTCAGACTTATGTTTCATCAAGTAGATATACCCATATCTGCTCAAATCATCTATGAAGTTCAGAAAATAACGATACTTGCCGTGAGCCTTAACACTCATCGGACCGCATACATCAGTATGTATTATTTCCAATAAGTCAGTTGCTCGCTCCGGAGAACGGAGTCTTATTCATCTTGCCCATGAGGCATGGTTCGCAAGCATCAAGTGATTCATAATCAAGTGATTCCAAAATCCCATCAGCATGGAGTTTCTTCATGCGCTTTACACCAATATGACCTAAACGGCAGTGCTACAAATAAGCTGCACTATCATTATTAACTTTGCATCTTTTGGTTTCAATATTATGATTATGTGTATCACTACGATCGAGATCCAATGAACTATTTTCATTGGGTGTGTAACCATATAAGGTTTTATTCATGTAAATAGAACAACAATTTATTCTCTTACTTAAATGAATAACCGTATTACAATAAACATGATCAAATCATATTCATGCTCAACGCAAACACCAAATAACACTTATTCAGGTTCAACACTAATCCCGAAAGTATAGGGGAGTGTGCGATGATGATCATATCAATCTTGGAACTACTTCCAACACACATCGTCACTTCACCCTTAACTAGTCTCTGTTTATTCTGCAACTCCCGTTTCAAGTTACTAATCTTAGCAACTGAACTAGTATCAAATACTGAGGGGTTGCTATAAACACTGGTAAAGTACACATCAATAACATGTATATCAAATATACTTATGTTCACTTTTGCCATCCTTCTTATCCGCCAATCACTTGGGGTAGTTCCGCTTCCAGTGACCAGTCCCTTTGCAGTAAAAACACTTAGTCTCAGGCTTAGGACCAGACTTAGGCTTCTTCACTTGAGCAGCAACTTGCTTACCGTTCTTCTTTGAAGTTCCCCTTCTTCCCTTTGCCCTTTTTCTTGAAACTAGTGGTCTTGTTAACCATCAACACTTGATGTTCTTTCTTGATTTCTACCTTCATCGATTTCATCATCATGAAAAACTCGGGAATCATTTTCATCATCCCTTGCATACTATAGTTCATCATGAAGTTCTACTAACTTGGTGATGGTGACTAGAGAATTCTGTCAATCACTATCTTATCTAGAAGATTAACTCCCACTTGATTCAAGCGATTGTAGTACCCAGACAATCTGAGCACATGCTCACTAGTTGAGCGATTCTCCTCCATCTTTTAGCTATAGAACTTGTTGGAGACTTCATATCTCTCAACTCGGGTATTTGCTTGAAATATTAACTTCAACTCCTGGAACATCTCATATGGTCCATGATGTTCAAAACATCTTTGAAGTCCCGATTCTAAGCCATAAAGCATGGTGCACAAAACTATCAAGTAGTCATCATATTGAGCTAGCCAAACGTTCATAACGTCTGCATCTGCTCCTGCAATAGGTCTGTCACCTAGCGGTGCATTAAGGGCATAATTTTTCTGTGCAGCAATGAGGATAAACCTCAGATCACGGATCCAATCCGCATCATTGCTACTAACATTTTTCAACACAGTTTCTCTAGGAACATATCAAAATAAACATATGAAAGCAACAACGCAAGCTATTGATCTTACAACATAATTTGCAAAATACTACCAGGACTAAGTTCATGATAAATTTAAGTTCAATTAATCATATTACTTAAGAACTCCCACTTAGACAGACATCTCTCTAGTCATCTAAGTGATCACGTGATCCAAATCAACTAAACCATAACCGATCATCACGTGAGATGGAGTAGTTTTCAATGGTGAACATCTCATGTTGATCATATCTACTATATGATTCACGCTCGACCTTTCGATCTCCGTGCTCCGAGGCCATATCTGCATATGCTAGGCTCGTCAAGTATAACATGAGTATTCCGCGTGTGCAAAACTGGCTTGCACCCGTTGTAGATGGACGTAGAGCTTATCACACCCGATCATCACGTGGTGTCTGGGCACGACGAACTTTGGCAACGGTGCATACTCAGGGAGAACACTTCTTGATAATTTTAGTGAGAGATCATCTTAAAATGCTACCGTCAATCAAAGCAAGAATAAGATGTATAACAGATAAACATCATATGCAATCAAAATATGTGACATGATATGGCCATGATCATCTTGCGCCTTTGATCTCCATCTCCAAAGTACTGTCATGATCTTTATCGTTACCGGCACGACACTATGATCTTCATCATCTTGATCTATATCAATGTGTCGTCACATGGTCGTCTCGCCAACTATTGCTCTTGCAACTATTGCTATCGCATAGCGATAAAGTAAAGCAATTATTTGGCACTTGCATCTTATGCAACAAAGAGACAACCATAGGGCTTCTGCCAGTTGCCGATAACTTCAACAAAACATGATCATATCATACAACAACTTACATCTCATCATGTCTTGACCATATCACATCACAACATGCCCTGCAAAAACAAGTTAGACGTCCTCTACTTTGTTGTTGCAAATTTTACGTGGCTGCTACGGGCTTAAGTAAGAACCAATCTCACCTACGCATCAAAACCACAACGATAGTTTGTCAAATAGACTCCGTTTTAACCTTCGCAAGGACCGGGCGTAGCCATACTTGGTTCAACTAAAGTTGGAGAGACAGTCGCCCGCAAGCCATCTCTGTGCAAAGCACGTCGAGGGAACCGGTCTCGCGTAAGCGTACGCGTAAGGTTGGTCCGGGTCGTCTCGTCCAACAATACCGCCGAACCAAAGTATGACATGCTGGTAGGCAGTATGACTTGTATCGTCCACAACTTACTTGTGTTCTACTCGTGCATATAACATCAACATTAATAACCTAGGCTCGGATGCCACTGTTGGGTTTCGTAGTAATTTCAAAAAATTTCCTACGCACACGCAAGATCATGTGATGCATAGCAACGAAGGGAAGAGTATTGTCTACGTACCCTACGCAGACCGACTGCGGAAGCGATGACACGACGTAGAGGAAGTAGTCGTACGTCTTCACGATCCAACCGATGAAGCACCGAAACTACGGCACCTCCGAGTTCGAGCACACGTTCAGCTCGATGACGATCCCCGGACTCCGATCCAGCAAAGTGTCGGGGAAGAGTTCCGTCAGCACGACGGCGTGGTGACGATCTTGATGAACTACAGCAGCAGGGCTTCGCCTAAACTCCGCTACAGTATTATCGAGGAATATGGTGGCAGGGGGCACCACACACGGCTAAGGAATCGATCACGTGGATCAACTTGTGTTAACTTGTGTGTTTAGAGGTGCCCCTGCCTCAGTATATAAAGGAGCCAAGGGGGGAGGGTGCGCCGGCCAGGAGGAGGAGGCGCAGGAGGAGTCCTACTCCTACCGGGAGTAGGACTCCCCTCCAATCCTATTCCAACTAGGATTCCCAAGGGGGAAAGAGGGAGAGGGGTGGCTGGCCACCTCTCCTAGTCCTAATAGGACTAGGGGAAGGGGGGAGGCGCGCAGCCCCCTTTGGGCTGCCCCTTTCTCCTTTCCACTAAGGCCCATGAAGGCCCATGTGGTTCCCGGGGGGTTCTGGTAACCTCCCGGTAACCCGGTAAAATCCCGATTTCACCCGGAACACTTCCGATGTCCAAACATAGGCTTCCAACATATCAATCTTTATGTCTCGACCATTTCGAGACTCCTCGTCATGTCCGTGATCACATCCGGGACTCCGAACAACCTTCGGTACATCAAAATGCATAAACTCATAATATAACTGTCATCGTAACCTTAAGCGTGCGGACCCTACGGGTTCGAGAACAATGTAGACATGACCGAGACACGTCTCCGGTCAATAACCAATAGCGGGACCTGGATGCCCATATTGGCTCCTACATATTCTACGAAGATCTTTATCGGTCAGACCGCATAACAACATACGTTGTTCCTTTTGTCATCGGTATGTTACTTGCCCGAGATTCGATCGTCGGTATCCAATACCTAGTTCAATCTCGTTACCGGTAAGTCTCTTTACTCGTTCCGTAATACATCATCTCACAACTAACATATTAGTTGTAATGCTTGCAAGGCTTATGTGATGTGTATTACCGAGAGGGCCCAGAGATACCTCTCCGACAATCGGAGTGACAAATCCTAATCTCGAAATACGCCAACCCAACATCGACCATTGGAGACACCTGTAGTACTCCTTTATAATCACCCAGTTACGTTGTGACGTTTGGTAGTACCCAAAGTGTTCCTCCGGTAAACGGGAGTTGCATAATCTCATAGTCATAGGAACATGTATAAGTCATGAAGAAAGCAATAGCAACATACTAAACGATCAGGTGCTAAGCTAATGGAATGGGTCATGTCAATCAGATCATTCTACTAATGGTGTGACCTCGTTAATCAAATAACAACTCATTGTTCATGGTTAGGAAACGTAACCATCTTTGATTAACGAGCTAGTCAAGTAGAGGCATACTAGTGACACTTTGTTTGTCTATGTATTCACACATGTATTATGTTTCCGGTTAATACAATTCTAGCATGAATAATAAACATTTATCATAAAATAAGGAAATAAATAATAACTTTATTATTGCCTCTAGGGCATATTTCCTTCAGTAAAAGTGTTGGGTTGTCTCCCAACAAGCGCTTTTCTTTAATGCCTTTTAGCTAGGCATGATGAGTTATATGATGCTTGCATAAAAGATAAAGATTGAAACATAACAAGAGCATCATGAATCATAAGTTCCTCTCTCATAATAGTTTTCAGTAGAATCATGAATAGATTCATCCATATAACCATCACATAAAGCATTCTTTTCATGATCCAAAAGCATAGATAATTTATTACTCTTTATGGCATCCATGTCATCTTAATAATCATCATAAGTAGCAACTTTGTTCTCATGATAGTCAATTGAAACCTCTTCCAAAATAGTGGATGTATCACTAAATAAAGTCATGACCTCTCCAAATCCACTTTCATCAATATTTTAATAAGATTCAATACCCTCCAAAATAGTGGGATCGCTACTACCTAGAGTTGACACTCTTCCAAACCCACTTTCATCATTGTAATCATCATAAATAGGAGGCATGCTATCATCATAATAAATTTTCTTATCGAAAGTAGAAGGAATCAAAGGATCATATTTATTATGCAAAGCATACCCAAGCTTAGGACAAGCATTATTTTCAGCAAATAAATCTTCAAACATTTCATACTCATCAAACATAGCATCCCCAAGCTTGTGGTTTTGCATATCATCATAATCATTCTTATCAATAGCATGAATGGCACCAATAGTATAGCAAACATTATTATCATATTCTTCCAAGCAAGTGCCAAAAAGATTTTTAATATCATAAGAGACATCATTGTCTTCCCAGTCATAATCATCACAACAAGTAGTAGGCATCAAAATCATACTCAATATCATCATCCTCCATCAACATATTTGATTCACTTTCATGAGGCACAATGGTGATAGGAGCAATATTACTTGGGAGAGTTACCTTTTTATCTCTAGTTTTTCTTCTTTTCTTTTTATTCTTCACCACCTCACGTGTGGGTTTAATCATTTTTTCCGAGCATCTTGTTGAAGAGATTGATTGGATAGGAAGCTCCTCCTCGTTACCTGATTCGCCATAAACACTAGGAGGGCATTGGGAAATATTTTCCCTTTCATTAGTACTATCTTCATGCTCTATTTGTTTTATTGTCTTTAGATAATTTTCAATATAAGGATTCTCAATGCAATTTACCGCACAAAACATACGAATTTCCTCTAGATGAAAATCAAGAATTCTATTGAGATTAAATTTTGGAACATCCTTAGTTATACATTTCATTTCTTCATACCCCAAAAGAAGACTAATCTCTTTATGATGCTCAAGGGTAATCAAGTTATCACAATTTTTGGACACAATTTATCATAAAACAAATAGCATTGGAGCTTTAAATGACCATGTTCATTGCAAAGTTCACAAGGATGGCGAAAGATATTGAATCTTTCAGCATAATCATCTAGCCTATCTTGCAACTTTTTTGTTTCTAAATATTTATGCTTCGTACAAAATCTATCTTCCCTTTTTGGTGTGTGTGTGCACTCCCAATTTACTCCGCAAAAGTTGACATTCTTATAGGAGACATCATTATCATGGCTAGTGCACTCATCATTAGCATTTTGGATATTCAAAGAATTCATACTAACAACATTGCAATCATGCTCATCATTCATGCCAATCATTTTATTAAATTCTTCTTCTATCAGTTGAGCACAATTTTTCGAACCATCATTTTCAAGAAAGATATTATAAATATGATCAATAATATGATGCAACCTTAATTATATTTTTTTTGTAGTTTTCTTTTATAAACCAAACTAGTGATAAAACAAGAAACTGAAAGGTTAAATTGCAACATCTAAAGATATACCTTCAAGCACTCACCTCCCCGACAATGGCACCAAAAAAGAGCTTGATGTCTACTACGCAACTTTATTCTTGTAGATACGTGTTGGGCCTCCAAGCGCAGAGTTTTTTTAGGACAATAGTAATTTTCTCTCAAGTGGATGACCTAAGGTTTATCAATCTATGAGAGGTGTAGGATGAAGATGGCCTCTCTCAAACGACCTTGCAACCAAATACAAGAAATCTCTTGTGTCCCCAACACACCCAACACAATGGCGAATTGTATAGGTGCCCTAGTTCGCCGAAGAGATGGTGATAAAAGTGTAATATGGATGGTAGAAATATATTTTTATAATCTGAATAAATAAAAGCAGCAAGGCAGAAAATAGTAAACGAGCACAAAAATGGTGTTGCAATGCTTAAAAATGAGGCCTAGGGTTCATATTTTCGCTAGTGCAACCTCTCAACAATGCTAACATAGTTGGATCATATGATTATCCCACAAAGTGCAATAAAGAATCACTCCCGAGTTCCTATTAGCGGAGAACAAAAGATAGGAATTGTTGTAGGTCACAAAACCACCTCAAAGCTATTCTTTCTGTTTGATCTATTCAAGAGTTCGTACTAAAATAACACAAAGCTATTTTTTCCGTTCGATCTATCCTAGAGTTCGTACTAGAATAACACCAAAGCAAATTCATATTTATAATACTCAATCCACACAAAGAACTATAAAGAGACCCCAAAGTTTCCGTCGGAGAAAAACGTGCATCAACCCTATGCATAGATTACCCCAATACCATCGCGGGAATCCGTGAGTTGAATGCCATAACACATATCAAGTGAATTAATAAGATACCTCATTGTCACCTGAAGTATTCATATTGCAAGACATATATCATGTGTTCTCATCTCTTAATATTCGATCCGACAAGACAAAACTTTGAAGGGTACATATTCAATTCATCATAACAAGAGTATAGAGGGGAGGAACATCATATGATCCGACTATATTAACAAAGCTCATGATATAGATCACGAGAGAGAGAGAGAGAGATCAAACACATAGCTACTGGTACAAACCCTCAGCCCCGAGGGTGGTCTACTCCCTCCTCATCGTGGTGGCTGTCGGGATGATGAAGATGGCCACCGGAGATGATTGCCCCCTCCGGTAGGGTGCCAGAGCGGGGTCTAGATTGGTTTTCGTGGATACAGAGACCATGCGGCGGCGAAACTTCTGATCTAGGGCTACCCCGAAGGGTTTTGGAATATTTGGGAATTTATAGTGCAAAGACGGGGTGCGGGAGGCCACCGAGGTGGGCACAACCCACCTGGGCGCACCAGGGGGTCCTGGCGCGCCCTGGTGGGTTGTGCCCCCCTCGGGGCACCACCAGGTGCAGCTCAGGCCCATTGGGTTCCTTCTGGTCTAGAAAAAATCTCCGTAAGGTTTCATTGCATTTTGGACTCCGTTTGATATTGATTTCCTACGATGTAAAAAACAAGCAAAAACGCCAACTGGCACTGGGCACTAGGTCAATAGGTTAGTCCCAAAAATGATATAAGTTGCTATAAAATGATTGTAAAACACCCAAGGATGATAAAATAACAAATGAATACTTCATAAATTACAGATACGTTGGAGACGTATTAGACGCTTCAATTCCATCCGTCATCAAGTGTCGGAGGGAGACATAGAGATTTGCAAGATACATACGGATCTGAATGTTACAAACCCATTGACTAAGCCTCTTCCATGAGCAAAATACGATCAACACCAAAACTCCACGGGTGTTAGAATCATTACTTTGTAATCTAGATTATTGACTCTAGTGCAAGTGGGAGACTAAAGGAAAAATGCCCTAGAGTCAATAATAAAGTTATTATTTATTTCCTTATTTCATGATAAATGTTTATTATTCATGCTAGAATTGTATTAACCGGTAACTTAGTACATGTGTGAATACATAGACAAAACATAATGTCCCTAGTATACCTCTACTTGACTAGCTTGTTAATCAAAGATGGTTAAGTTTCCTAACCATAGACATGTGTTGTAATTTGATGAACGGGATCACATCATTAGGAGAATGATGTGATGGACATGACCCATCCGTTAGCTTAGCATTATGATCGTTACAGTTTCATTGCTACTGCTTTCTTCATGACTTATACATGTTCCTCAGACTATGAGATTATGCAACTCTTGGATACTGGAGGAACAATTTGTGTGCTATTAGACATCAAAACATAAATGGGTGTTATAAAGATGCTCTACAGGTGTCTCTGTAGGTGTTTGATGGGTTGGCATAGATCAAGATTAGGATTTGTCACTCCGTGTTACGGAGAGGTGTCTTTGGGCCCTCTCGGTAATGCTCATCACTATAAGCCTTGCAAGAAATGTGACTAATGATTTAGTTGTGGGATGAAGTATTACGGAACGAGTAAAGAGACCTGCCGGTAATGAGATTGAACTAGGTATGATGATAACGATGACCGAATCTCGGGCAAGTAACATACCGATGACAAAGGGAACAACATATGTTGTTATGCGGTTTGACCGATAAAGATCTTCATAGAATATGTAGGAGCCAATATGAGCATCCAGGTTCCGCTATTGGTTATTGACCAGAGATGTGTCTCGGTCATGTCTACATAGTTCTCGAACCCGTATGGTCCACACGCTTAATGTTCGACGATGATATGTATTATGAGTTATGTGTTTTGATGACCAAAGTTTGTTCGGAGTCCTGGATGAGATCACCGACGTGACGAGGAGTCTCGAAATGGTCGAGACATAAAGATTGATATATTGGACCATGTTACTCGGACATGGGAAGTGTTCCGGGTGGTTTCGGGTAAAAACGGAGTGGCAGAGGGGTTACCGGAACCCCCCGGGGGAACTAATGGGCCACCATGGGCCTTAGTGGAGAGAGAGGAGGGCAGACAGGGCAGGACGCGCCCCCACCCCTTGGAGTCTGAATTGTACAAGGGAAGGGGGGGGGGCGCCCCCCCTTTCCTACTCCATCTCCCTCTCCTTCCTTCCCCCTCTCTTCCTTGTAGGGGAATCCTACTAGGATAGTAGTCCTAGTAGGACTCCTCCTCTTGGGCGCCCCCCCTAGGGCCGGCCGGCCTCCCCCTCCCTCATTTATATATGGGGGCAGAGGGGCGCCCTAGAATACATAAGTTTCTCTTAGCCGTGTGCGGTGCCCCCTCCACAGTTACACACCTCGATCATACCATCGTAGTGCTTAGGCGAAGCCCTACGCCGGTAACATCATCATCACCATTGCCACGCCGTCGTGCTGAAGGAACTCACCCTCGTACTCAACTGGATCAAGTGCACGAGGGACGTCATCGAGCTGAACATGTGTTGAACGCGGAGGTGCGGTACGTTTGGTACTTAAATCGGTTGGATCGTGAAGAAGTTCGACTACGTCAACCGTGTTACTAAACGCTTCCGCTTTCGGTCTACAAGGGTACGTGGACACACTCTCCCCTCTTGTTGCTATGCATCTCCTAGATAGATCTTGCGTGATCGTAGGTTTTTTTTTTAAATTACCGTGTTCCCCAACATGAGATATACTCTTAAGGTCCACTCAGATTACATTATGCATCATCATCTAGTCAGACAAAACATGATAGTGATCACGGGGATACTAAAATACAAAAATGAGAAAAGAGAACAAACATGTAACGAGGATAACATGGTATTTTGATCAAAGAGTTGCTTCAGAAGGATACCCATAAAAGTCTTGCCTAAGGCCATGTTACGTATTGCAAAGCAAAGGGGGTTGTGTAAACATGTTGAAGGTTTGCTCGATAAATATCTTCATGTGCATGTGGTAATTAATATGGGTGTCCAGGCTTCGGTGTTAAATATTGATTGAAAGGTGTTCCGGGTCATGTCCCTTATTTTCAAATCTGCAGGGTCACATGCTCAATGGCTAGCAGTTTGATAGAGTACTAGGAAATCAAAGAAATATGAGAGACAAACACCGAAAGTGTTTTAGATGTTTTCGAAAATGTTATGGTGATGTCCAGAGAGTTCCGGAGGTGCCCGAGAGAGTCCCGAAAGGCCCTGTAAGCCCATGAAAGCTTTCAGAATGGCCCAAAATGTTGCAAAACCTTTTGAAACATTCTTAAAGGCCCTACTAGGCTTCCCTATGGGCAGCAACCATGTGGACCATTATGGGCCAGAAAATTATTTGCCCCCTTAGCTGGGGGCCATGCCAAGTCGGGTGCCCCTAACTTGGGTGGCAAGATTTTTTGTGTGGGCAACCCTCCTCGCTGAGGCCACTCTGTCCATTCTAAATAGAGGGGAGGGGCAGCCTGCCCCAAAGATACAACTCTTGACTGCGCCCTCCCTCACCTTTGTGCCACACATCTCTCTCGATTTGACCGACACGCTGAAAGGCTACTCCTCTTCCTCTGTAGTTCTCTGCTAGGACTTTGTCCTGGACAATGGAGTGTTGTCGAATCGTTCATACAGTATGCGTGGATACCGCAGAGGTGTCGTACTTTTCGTGCTAGATTGGTGGATCACCTTGGTAATATTCTTGAGGATGGGAGGTATAATCTAGATGCGGGAATCGATGAGTTTTTGCCAACAACTCCCTCAACTAGTGCACGGGAAACATTGTTCGTCGTAATACGATCGCTATCGTTGCATCTCCATAGTGATCATGGGCATGTTTGTTAGTACAATAATTTCTCTCTTTTGTAGTATGTTCCTCAACAGTGACAACATGAGATTTCTACGAGTAGATGCAAGTATGATGCACAACACATGGTGATGTGCGAGTATTGCATTTTTTGCGGGTATTAGATTGGATCTTATACTTGATGTTCTTGTTGCTTCCCTCTAAATTGCAATTATTTTGATCTTGCTGGCATAGTGGACTTTGTTACAAAGGGATGGCTTTCCGCGGTCCTTCTATGTTGCACTCGAGTATGCTGGTTGTGAGACCAAAGTCATGCTTTAGTCCTTTGGGGTTTCCCTTTAGTTAAGAAAATTTGTGAAGAAGAGGGCTATACTAGGAACACGCTTTACGAAGTTTAGTATGAGGCTTGAGATTTTTTATTATTAAATCTCGTGTTTCATAGATCCGGCATCCTGAAAATTTAACCAAATGTCTAGACTATCCGCGGACCCTCACACCCAGCTGTGGGGCAGATTTGGCCTGCTCGGACGTGTTCGCCACATTGACCCAACCTGGCCTGGCCTACCCACACCCCAAACCCTAGCTCACTTTCTTCACTGCTCTCCTCTTCGCCCTCTTATTCCTGCTTTGGTTCCATCTCATCCCGCGCTGCTACATCCGGCTCTGGCTTTGGATCTGAAACGAAGGCGGACCCTCGCACCTAGTGCGCTAGCGACGGAGTCCAATTCGGTGCCCTCCACTAGTTACTGATGGAAACCTGGGGCGGCTTGTCGAGCTTCGCGCCCTTCCCGGTGGCCGGGCAGGGTGAGTCGAGCTTCTTATCGGCTTGTTGTGGCTTATCCAGCTCTGCGCCCTTCTGAGTAGCCCGACTGGGATCTTGCAACTCCAGGCCGTCCCAGACACCCCGGCGGTGGATACTGACCCAAGTTTCCATCACTTCTCTCTTGCAGCTCTGAGCCGTCCCCGACACACAGGCTTAGGGGCGGACAAATAACATGTCACATTGCATGGGCGAGAAAATGTGGATCGCCGCTGCTATCCACGGACATGTTTGGATATGTCCGCAGAAAAATGGGGCGGGGAGGGGGCATAGTTGTCCATTACAATTGGAAATGCTCTAAGAGAGAGATTTGTGGCACCTAGGCGCCGGGGCATTGACTCCATTTTTCTTTGGGCTTTTGATTTCTGATCTTTTATATGTTTTTAACCAAAAGTTTACAATATTTTTTCTTTGCATATTCGTGTTCCTTGTGACAATGACCTTTAGGACCACTTTTAAATAGATTTTGAACGAGTTTTAAAAACTTCACCAAGTGTTAAGCACTGAAACTTGATTCGAACATACGACAAAATGAACAAATTTCAAAAACTAAAACTTAAAACTTAGTGAGCCCTCATACGGAATCCAACGCCTTTGCGGACCACGAAGCAATCGTGCGGCCGAACAGGGCTGAGCAGGTGCATGGTCCCGCACGGGCGTGCCCCTTGCGAATTTCGGGATGCTGTAAGTTGGACCAAGGTCGTGTAGTGTCCAAGCATATGGGGAGCATGCGTCGCAAAATAATATGTAAACATTTGGCGAAGACAACTTTGGCATGATTGAGAACTAAAATAACACAACGAACAGGTGGTGATGCGTGACAAAGGCACTTACCGAGTAGCGGAGATTCATAACTAAAGACGACCAAAATTAATCGTGCTTGTTCTGCCATGTCAGCACCAGCTGGGTGGTGTCTGCAATCGGATCCAACTCGAGCGCATATATACTCCACAACGACATTATTGCTCTAGAATAATAATCAGCCGGGGGGAGTGGCCGTGGCGACCAGCTCAGCCTGGATACGGGGAAGTCTCCTCGCTAAACCCCAGGATTAGATTAACATGATTGGCAAATAATTGCAAACTGCACTATATTTTAGTACAGCTAATGGCTTCATCACCTTCATGGAGCCTGTAGAAGCTGAGGATTCCCAAGCATAAGCGTGCAAGTTACGGGAATGTCTCGAGGAAGATGCTGAGGATAAGCTCCAATTATATTTTAGTACTACTGTGATTAGTTGTTTAACACCGGCAGTCCAGGCACCAGTCTTTTACGAGTCTGTAGTGGACTATGGAGGAAAGGGACATGCTAGAATTCAGGGGCTTTACGAAATCTTCGGTGAAAAGAAGACGTTTTAGTTTCAGAATAAACTGGTCAAACGCTGCAGCTAACTATAAATATTATGCCACTTTCTTGCTTTTTAACCAATGTTTTCTCGTCCTTTTTTTTCGTTCTTAAAACAAAATTAGCAAAAACTTATACAAGGAAGAAGGAGAAGCAAGATGACATAGTGGAGCCTGTTGCTCCCATCTTGCGGGAGAATCTATCATTCATCGGATGGTTCTTGAGTGAGTGAAGTGCACTGTAGGTCCTTGAACTATTCCAGGGATGTCACGTAGGTCCTCGAACTACGAAAATCGTCATCTAGGTCCTCAAAGTGCAGTAAGTGTGTCATTCAGGTCCAAAATCTCCCTGCTGGCCAGCTGGCACGTAAACAGTAACCGTAACAGTGCGCGGCAAACAGTCCTGAATTCCTGTGCGTGATGAACAGTACACGACAAAGAACAAATATAAAAAATATCAAAAAAATGAGATCCTCTGTCATCGAAGAGACCCTGGCGCGTGAACAGTAACAATGGTCATTAATTCAAAAAAAGTTCGCGAACGATGAATTTGGAAAAATATTTGTGACTTCAATAAAATGTTCGCGAACGATGAATTTGGAAAAAACATTCGTGACTTTAAAAAAATATTCGCGATTTTAAAAAAAGTTAGCGAACGGTAAATTTGGAAAAAATATTCATGACTTTAAAAAAATGTTCGTGAACGATGAATTTGGGAAAAATATCCGCGACTTTAAAAAATATTCGCGAGTTTAAAAAAAGTTGGCCATTTAGAGGGGGTTAGTGAGATTTTGGACCTGGATGACACACTTACTGTACTTCGAGGACCTAAATGACGATTTTTATAGTTCGAGGACCTATGTGACACCCTTGAAATAGTTTAAGGACCTACAGTGCACTTCACTCTTCTTGAGTTGGTTGTAGCCCAGCCAACCATGGATTAAACCCGGGTTCGAGGTCGTGTATGCATCGTCAAGACATGATGCTATTTTGTTGAGAGGTGATTTTCTCATTGATAGCGAGGAGCATGTAATGATCTTGTTAAGGCCTTATTTGGTTCATAAGTCCTAGGATTTTTTTAGTCCCAACTAAAAAGTCTCTAGTCCCTAAAAAGTCTCTCCCTGTTTGTTTTCAGGGACTAAAAAGTCTCTAGTCCCTTCTTAGAGATTATTAAATGATCATGTTACCCCTAGTACGCAGAAAAATAACAACCAAACAACACCATGGGGCGGCGGGGCAATGGGTGCAGGGAGGAACATTGTTGAAAAAGTCCCAAAAAAGACTCTCCTTGAGAGTCTTGTTCATTTAGTCCCGAAAAACAACTTTTAATCCCTAGTAGTCCCTCCTGTTTGGTTAAAAAGTCTCTAAGAGGGATTTTTTCTAGGTCCTACACCAAAAAGTCCCTGAAAAAAAACACCCCCTAAATCTTTAATCTCCGTGTTTTCAATTTTCTTTAATGTCCGTGATTTCAAGTTTCAGTACATGCCTTCAGTTTGTGTGTGGATACATCTACTTTTACTTAAGTGTTTCTACAAGGAAAATGGAACCCATAGTTCGAGGGTTTTCCCCGCCGAGATCTCCGGACCAAAGAACGTTACAACATTGTGGTAGCTTCTGCGTAAAGAGAAGAACTGCCCTCTTGAGAAAGGAACGACCGCAAATTAAGATGCCAAAGTGGGTACACGCGCTAAACAAAGATGGCACTTTTCTGTAAAATAGTCAAATTATGCATTCATTTATTAACCAAACTATAAAAGGAAAAATTCCTCATGCCATTGAGCAAACCTTTTCCTGCCAAATGCTGGGGCACTTTTCTATACCCTTGAGTCAAAGGGGTTGATACTAAATTATCTGCTCATCGGTATTTCTTTACCATTTAGGGTCAGATAATGCCCATCCGAATATATGCAAGGCATCCTATCTTCTTAGAGAGAGGTAAAATTAAAGAGTGTAACATGTATAATTTAGAGAAATTGTATATAATATAAATATATTACCTATACTACTTTGTTGACTGTTTTTTAGATAGCTAACCACTCGTTTCAAGTGGTCTATACCACTTATTGTACCATAAACCAAAAAAACACGCTACTCACTGAATCTACTACCACTATAAAAGGAAGAGAGGGGCAGATCCAAACAATCACATCCATCCATCATCAAAATCTAATGGCTCCTAATCGTTTCGTGTTTAACGCTGCAAGCCACGGAATTAAGCCACGCCCACACTATCGATCGCTAATCCTACCCGCTGCTTCGAAAAACAAAAACCGCTCCGCACGCCACGCCCGCACCACGACCTCGCCCGCTCCACCTCCCAGCGGACGCTGATCCTCCCCCGTCGTCCGCCCCGTCCGCCGCCCGCCTATCCACTCGGCCTCCGCCGCCGCCCGCCGCCCTAAATCCTCGCCCTCCTCCGCCACTACCGGTCAGCTTGGCCTCCTCCACCGCGGACGAGGAGGTGGAGGGTGAGTGCGGTGTCTCAGAAGGCGGTGAGGCGGAGGCGGGGGAGTAACGAGATGGCCGCCGGGTCCTGCTTCCTTGCGGTGCGGAGGGTTGAGGTGGAGGCCGGGTTCTGCTTCCTTACGGTGCGCGCGGTCGAGGTGGAGGCGGAGACGGAAGGCGGAGAGGAGGGTCGAGGTGGCCGCCGGGTTCTGCTTCCTTGCGGCGCGCACGGTGACGCCGGCTGCTGCCCACCCCCACTCGCACTCCACAAACGCACGCCTCTCCCAACTCAGGCCATCCCCGAACAGCGACCACGACGCCCCACCGCTGGCCCCTTCGCGACCACACTCCCCACGATGCCTGCCGGTTCTCCGCCGCCTCGCCTAGGCCATCTTGAAACCGCCGCAGTCGCAGCTACAGTCAGGTTACCACCACTTCCTATTCTTGGTTCTGATCTCTGTATGTCCTTAGCAGTATATATACAGTTGTGGTATACTTCAATGAACTGGGAGTTGCCCGTCTGTAGCTTCATAGGTGTTGACATCTGTTGCAATTCGTATCACATTGAACCAGTTTTATATTAGTGATCTAAATGCTCTTATATTACTCCCTCCGTCCCAAAATTCTTGTCTTACATTTGTCTAGATACAGATGTATCTAACACTAAAACGTAACTAGATACATCCGTATTTAGACAAATCTAAGACAAGAATTTTGGGACGGAGGGAATAGTTTACAGAGGGAGTACCAGCCACCGATCTGTCGCATTTTATCCACCATGTCATGCTTGCTCTCTATGTTATCTTCTGTTTTTGAATGAATTTCATTTTGCTTGCTGCAATAGCAGTAGACTGATCTGTCCTCAGTTTTGAGGTTAGGCTAATTTGAGCGAAATGCAGTTAAAAGCAAGCAGCAGTTTTAACCAGCGAAACTGAATATTATTCTCTGAAGAGACATGCCTTCTTGATTGACGAACAGGTTATCCATGTTCAGGTAAATGTCATGCGTCTTTTCTGAACATTCTGGTCGTGCTCCACAATTCAGATACTATTGTCAGTTATTGTAGTGGTATAGTGTTCATCTACTACTACCCTTGTAAAAGCATGAAGTTTAGATCTTTGTGTTATGCTGAAATTCATGCATATATCTTTATACTGGGTTATTTGATAAGCTGTGCTATTTATGTTGAAATAATATGAAATTATATGCAAAGCTCTGCAACTGCCTTGAGTAGGTGATAGTTAAGAAGAACATAGTATGTGATGGTCCAATGAGGAAGAAATATAAGTCGACAATGCTGCTGATGGGTGGCACTGATAGTCCCAACACCTTTGCTCTTGGATCATTATTCAAGCTTATTTTTTCCTACAACAAGAAAGAGGATGCTGAAGGAGGTATTGCAACTAGAAAGGTATCTGGTTTACAACTTGATTCTGAACTTTTTTCAAACATGCATGGTTGTTTTATCCTCTGAAGACAATATAAAAGCTTTTGCCATGTTATTACTTTTTAAAGTTCCATAAACTGAATAATCTTTATAATGCACATAAGTATTTTCATATTGAAACTGTTCATCCATTGGTAAATTCTTTTCCTACTCTTCTGCATCTGAAATATTTACAATTATCACGCTGAAAGGAAGATTTTTCTTGCTCTTCTACTGAATAAACAAGAGTGTCATAGTATGTAGCTCAATGATGCTTAGGTAGTGGTAATTATTTATTGGCATAGTGTTTGTCTGCTTCTCATCAATGAGCTCATCATGGATTTTTTTTAAATGCCGAGGCATTTATTTTGTAGAGTTTGATGCTGTTATTGTTATCTAGCATCACATGATTTCATAGAATTTGACGGAAGTTATGTTGATCCCTTGCTTAAAGAATTTTTAGCAAGAAAGCAGATCCTATTTGTTTCTCAATAGTTAGAGAAAAAACGAACAAGTGAACTCCAATTGCTATAATTCTTTTTTTTGCAAAAAAACTAAAATGTCATTAAGCAAACATATGACTGACTTATTAGTCACAAACCGTGTAGTGAAAAAGTTTGAACTATTTAGCTACCGGACAATCAGTTGGACTTCATGTCCATATGTGACCAAGTAGTTTTAGGCTGATAAGTATCACTAGAACCAGCCTGAAATTTGACCTCTCGGAACATAAAAAGCAGAAGCTTACTTCAGCAGCATGTGGTCAGTTCCCCTCACCGGCTACCATCTATCTCAGAGTTTGGTTTTTTCGGGAGATTTCAGGATAGAAAGGCAGCTTTGGAGAGGGGCCGCAAAGATCAAAGCTATTGTGTCAAGTACTGTGCTCAAAACGTCCATCGGGTGCATCCATCTCGCCCCAGTTCATCACCGATCACCAAGCGATTTACATCCACGGCGATCATGGATGACCCCATGAGATATGCCGCCCTATTCTTCCAAATACAATGGGTCGATTAATACGGTATTTTGATATGCTAATCACGCTTCCGTTTCACTAAATTTCCAGAACAATACTACTTACCTTCTACTAATACTGTTCTGTCAACTGCAAAAATCAGAATTATCGCAACATTTTCGTGATCTGTATTCCAGCTTTTAGTATATGGTTTGTTTTAGAAGCAGATAAGTGGTGAAGGGTCGTATATAGGAATACTTGTTATGCACGTCTATCTACACTCTTCTCAGCCTAGAAATCATTATGTGCTTGCTGACTTGTTTTGCTCACATTGCCGCCGAAACTGTGAGCGGTCCTTGCATGTCTTGTGTATTCATTGAAAGCGTCTAAAATATGGAGTTGCAACATGGCTGCTAGCTGCTACTTTCATGTTAACAGAAGAAGGCCAAAGCTCTCATTTTCTAGATATGTCGAGTTTAAATATGAAGGATA
>NC_057807.1:397272651-397274069 GCF_018294505.1 Triticum aestivum
CGCACGGTGACGCCGGCTGCTGCCCACCCCCACTCGCACTCCACAAACGCACGCCTCTCCCAACTCAGGCCATCCCCGAACAGCGACCACGACGCCCCACCGCTGGCCCCTTCGCGACCACACTCCCCACGATGCCTGCCGGTTCTCCGCCGCCTCGCCTAGGCCATCTTGAAACCGCCGCAGTCGCAGCTACAGTCAGGTTACCACCACTTCCTATTCTTGGTTCTGATCTCTGTATGTCCTTAGCAGTATATATACAGTTGTGGTATACTTCAATGAACTGGGAGTTGCCCGTCTGTAGCTTCATAGGTGTTGACATCTGTTGCAATTCGTATCACATTGAACCAGTTTTATATTAGTGATCTAAATGCTCTTATATTACTCCCTCCGTCCCAAAATTCTTGTCTTACATTTGTCTAGATACAGATGTATCTAACACTAAAACGTAACTAGATACATCCGTATTTAGACAAATCTAAGACAAGAATTTTGGGACGGAGGGAATAGTTTACAGAGGGAGTACCAGCCACCGATCTGTTGCATTTTATCCACCATGTCATGCTTGCTCTCTATGTTATCTTCTGTTTTTGAATGAATTTCATTTTGCTTGCTGCAATAGCAGTAGACTGATCTGTCCTCAGTTTTGAGGTTAGGCTAATTTGAGCGAAATGCAGTTAAAAGCAAGCAGCAGTTTTAACCAGCGAAACTGAATATTATTCTCTGAAGAGACATGCCTTCTTGATTGACGAACAGGTTATCCATGTTCAGGTAAATGTCATGCGTCTTTTCTGAACATTCTGGTCGTGCTCCACAATTCAGATACTATTGTCAGTTATTGTAGTGGTATAGTGTTCATCTACTACTACCCTTGTAAAAGCATGAAGTTTAGATCTTTGTGTTATGCTGAAATTCATGCATATATCTTTATACTGGGTTATTTGATAAGTTGTGCTATTTATGTTGAAATAATATGAAATTATATGCAAAGCTCTGCAACTGCCTTGAGTAGGTGATAGTTAAGAAGAACATAGTATGTGATGGTCCAATGAGGAAGAAATATAAGTCGACAATGCTGCTGATGGGTGGCACTGATAGTCCCAACACCTTTGCTCTTGGATCATTATTCAAGCTTATTTTTTCCTACAACAAGAAAGAGGATGCTGAAGGAGGTATTGCAACTAGAAAGGTATCTGGTTTACAACTTGATTCTGAACTTTTTTCAAACATGCATGGTTGTTTTATCCTCTGAAGACAATATAAAAGCTTTTGCCATGTTATTACTTTTTAAAGTTCCATAAACTGAATAATCTTTATAATGCACATAAGTATTTTCATATTGAAACTGTTCATCCATTGGTAAATTCTTTTCCTACTCTTCTGCATCTGAAATATTTACAATTATCACGCTGAAAGGAAGA